>NW_026775572.1:18402500-18407500 GCF_030987335.1 Cornus florida | reverse complement strand
GGGGATTATCAAATGATACATAGTGCGATACAGTCAAAACAAGGTATTATAGTAAAAAAAGAATAGATACCTCGGAGACAGGTAAACTTATCAACAGATTCTCTATCCTCTCTTTTTCCATTTAATGGAATTGGTTTATGTTCGTTATAGGATAACAAGATGTTTAGAAATCCTTTATTTTTTCAACTCAATCGCTCTTTTGATTTTGGAAAAATTTTCTTTATCAATATACTGCTTCTTCTACACACCCATCTCCATTCCATAATGGAGAATCACAATAGTTAGGATTCATTAAAAAAATGGGTAATCCACTCATGGGAGAAGCCTTTCCCGCATCAGGCACTAATATATTTTTAACATCGAATTAGATCGGGTAATCATTCAAATTTAGAACGGAAGCTCGTTACTTTTTCTTTCCCTATAATTAATTGAAGCCATAGGGCTCTATCCATTTATTCACTCGGCCCAACTTTAAATTGAATTCATTTTGTTCCGTTCCGAGAATTCAAAGAAGGTTTTGTACCGACTCGAGAAGAATGAAATATTCTCCGAATTCTTCATTGATACGACATGCTGTTTTTTCCATTCATTCCCTTTCAGGATCAGTCGTGGTCTTCCAAACTTTACCAATGGTATGGACGAATCCCTCGCTTCATCCAAATGTGTAAAAGATTCTAGCCGCACTTAAAAGCCGAGTACTCTACCGTTGAGTTAGCAACCCGAAAAGGGTGTGTAGATACAATCAGAATCAAAAAAAATAAATAAAGAGATTATACGAGGCAGTGGCAATCAAAGCATTCAACTAGCAAAACAAGAAATCTAAAAAAAAATTCTAATTTTAATTTTAAAAGACTTCTTGTATCAAAGCGAATCCAACGAACCCATCATTTGAGTGAAGTAAAGTAAAAAAACAAACCTATGGAACGGAGATAAATAGATCCACTTATCACGATGAATTATATTTGTTCGATACACTGTTGTCAATATGAATGTTGAGAAAAGAATACAGTGGAAAAATAAACAAACTTCAAATGAAATTTGAATAATATTAAAATAAAAAAGAAGTATTTGTGTTGGATTGGCACTCCATAGATAACCTACATCGATACAAACAAAAAAGTGTAGATGTAAGAATAAATAAGGAAAAAATAGAAAAAAATATTAGGTTTATTCAATCAATAATGTATTTAATCAATATTAAGTGAAATAGGCAAACTTTATTCCTTGTTTGTTAGTGGAGTTCCAACGAAAACCAACCAATTGAGGGGAATGCTAGAATTTTATATTTCCAGGATCCATAAAATAAGGTTTTGCCGTTATAGAACATGGGATTCTATGGGAGCAATGATAAAGATAAATTAGGTATGAACAGAACAAGAGAAAGGGGAAATAAAAAAATAGTAGAGAAAATTATACAAAACTATATACAAGTCACCACTCCCTCCCTTATTTTTTTTTTATTCCTTAATGAATTGAATTTTTTTTAATTAGAACGAAGTTCCTTAAAAACCTCCGCCTTCTTTAAAATATCATGAACAGTTCCTGTAGGTTGAGCGCCTTTTTCAAGGAAGTATAGAATAGCAGGAACATTTAAATAAGGTTGATTCTTTATCGGATCATAAAAACCCACTTTCCGAAGATCTCTTCCCTCTCTTCGGGATCGAACATCAATTGCAACGATTCGATAGACGGCTCATTGGGATAGATGTAGATGAACAATACCCCCCCTAGAAACGTATAGGAAGTTTTCTCCTCGTACGGCTCAAGAAAAAATGATTCGAAGTGATTTCGATGTATCGAATTATAATATAGAATTCTAATGGCAAATGGATCCATAAAATCATCAAATCAATTAGGCTATGATTTAAGCCCTTTTTTCTTCTTCTCTTCCTTACTGAAAAAGAAAAAAATCATTTGTACTCATAACTCAAGTTGGATAACTCCCCAATAGCTCAAAGAAAAATCTTTAGGCATTTATTTCATTTATTGAGTGGTCTCTAACCCCCTTTTTTGTTTGTCTCATTTAAAAACAATTTTAATTCTTCATTCTGATCCAGTTATTGAGACAACTCAAACGGCGTTTCTTTGTTCTGGGGATCCTTTATCTTTGTTTTGAATCATTAGGTTTAGACATTACTTCGGCGATCCTTAATCCTTTCAAAACGGCAGCAACATACCCTTTTTGTGATTTCTTTCTATCAAAGAATCATATGAACGGTGGATTCCCGCGCGATACACCTTGGATCGAAAGAGTTTTATCAATTCCAACAATTTTCTTTTTCCTTTTTGGGCGGAAACTTGCTCGAATTGGATTCTTTCGATTTCTATTTCTATATCGAAGATATACTTACGAAGTTGTTCCAATTTATTGATTAGCATTAACCCTAGATCCCTGCCCCCGAGAAATGAATCAATACTTTCTGCTCGAGCTCCACCATGTACTATTTACATTACAACCCAACAAAAAGGAGGGGTTCTAGTGGAACAGAACAAATGATGTCGAGCCAGGAGCACCTTCATTCCTATATAAAATGATGGATGTAAGAATCCACAACGGATCGTGTCTTTCAAGTCGCACGTTGCTTTCTACCACATCGTTTCAAACGAAGTTTTACCATAACATTCCTCTAAATTGGAACCGGTATGGAAATGATTCAATATTCAATTATGGAATCATGAATAGTCATTGGTTCAGTCGGTCCATAGTAATCTAGATTTTTCTCTTCTATATAGATGGGTAGATATTTTTCTGAAGGAATCTCAACAAAAATGCAACTTAACTCCATATTTGATTGTATGAATACAACATTTTTTTATAAAAAAAAAACATAAATAAGACGAAAAAATAAGTTTTTTTTAATTTGCATCTTCAAGTGACTCAATAGGATAGATTTATCAATCTTACGCTTCTTCAAGTACCAAAGATTCAACTCCTCCGGAATCATTAAAAATGGTTTAAAAATAGTTATAATTGAAAAAGTTTCCCACTTTGACACATTATTTGAATCCAATTTTACAGTAAGGGCTGCATTTGATCACCACAAGATAGATAAATTTCTGTTTCATTTCGAATTGAATCATCAATGATTTCAAGCGCGGATAGATAGATCAAACAAAAAATCCAATTTCTTTTTTTTGAGATGGATAAAAAAGACTTATGTAAGGGAAGATTTAAGTCCTTATTCTTTCATCTGAGTGATAAAATCAGAATCGAACGAATAGGGGGTTTCATATCTATCAGATAGACTGAACAATTGTCACTAATTTTTTCATAAAAATCGAAAGGCCGTTGTCACTGAAATAGAACGATAACAATACATATAAGCTAAACATTTCCTCATTTTATATGCATTTTTATATTTTGTTTGACTTGAAGTGTAGTAGTAGTAATCTTTCTGTAATCTTGCCATAAAATAAAGTGAATAAAATGGCTGAATCGGCCCGGTCTAAATATCTATTTACAATTATTCATTATAGCCAAAAAAGAAATACCTAAAAACTGGGTTCAAAGAAAATCCCCCAGTTACATATGTAACTTGATTGTTTGTTAATGAGATTCGGGCAAACACAGATATTGAAATTCATATCTTCCGTTACTAATTAACTCCTATCTACTCCCCCAATTCTAGGAGGATGATGAGTCATAAATAAAAAAAGCAGCTGATAAAATAGGATGCTAACTATCTTGTATAGGTCCAAAACCAAACAAGTCCGGATTAAGTCCTTGCTCCTATTTTTTATTCTATCCTAACCCAGTCTTAAGAAACTTAATCCCATTGATTGAATTCAATTAGTACCAAGAACTCCCTCTTGTTTAGAATTCAAGAGATCCTTAGAATTCGGAGATTTACAGAGAATTAATAACCGGGGCCCTCTCATTGAAAGGATAGAGAATAAGAGATAGGGAATATAGGAGCTTTTCTTTCGCATTTCAATTCAAAATGCATCATTGAAAATTCAATTCGATACGGGCGTAAGGTTTTTCGAAGTAACCAGCTTCCTTCAATATGAAGGGACTGAGCATATGATGAAAAGACCGCCCAACTTTTTTGAATTCAAACTCTTGTGATCTATATTCCCATTTTACCCGGATTACAGATAGATTCAGTTATATTTGCGTGTCATTTAAACTCGATTCCAGTTTGTGAAAAAAAAAGATATGATTCAGAGAAGAATCATTAAAAATAAGAAACAAGAATCACATTCGACCCAATATTAGATCTTTAAACAGAAAGTTTTTCAAAAACACAATCTTTATTCTAATAGAATGGATATGCTCTGGGACGGAAGGATTCGAACCTCCGAATAGCGGGACCAAAACCCGTTGCCTTACCACTTGGCCACGCCCCATTTCGATTTATATTCGACACTAATAAAGACTAATATTGGTATTGATTGTTCGTCAATTCCAGCCCAAATATCTCTAAAATAAATTAGATTGTTGCTAGGATTTTAACACGTGTAGATATAGAATTAAACTGAATTTATTGATCATTACATATAATTCAATTAAGATATTGTATGAAAGTATGATTTCTTCTATTCTCCTTTGAGAAATGGAGGATTTTTGATTGGGTGAGTTCAAAGAAAAAGAAAGATTTTTTGGTCTACCTTATTTTACTTTATTTTTCTTTATATCAATAACTCAAGCAAAATGCAATTATCTCCAAGAACAAAATGTCTGTTATGCTTAATATCTTTAGTTTGATCTGTATCTGTCTTAATTCTGCCCTTTATTCGAGTAGTTTTTTCATCGCCAAATTGCCCGAGTCCTATGCTTTTTTGAATCCAATCGTGAATGTTATGCCAGTCATACCTGTGCTCTTCTTTCTCTTAGCCTTTGTTTGGCAAGCTGCTGTAAGTTTTCGATGAGATCTTTTTTAATACTATCCTAGAAAATTCATGATTTATTCGAGGAAAAAATTCTAACAATTGATAAGATCAGATAAGTCTTACAATATGAACCCTCGATTCAAACATTGAAATTCTTGGAAAGCTGC
>NW_026775572.1:18377500-18382500 GCF_030987335.1 Cornus florida | reverse complement strand
ATACTATACAATTAATCGAAGGGGTGAATCAAATCCAATCAAAAAAAAAGAAGGATTTTTTTAGTAAGGGAATTCAAAAAAGGACTTCAAGACGCAAGTACAATAAAAAAAAGACGTTCAGTAATCCAACCCAAAAGGGGGAAATTTTCATCTATTTTGTATCGTTTTGGCGGCATGGCCGAGTGGTAAGGCGGGGGACTGCAAATCCTTTTTCCCCAGTTCAAATCCGGGTGTCGCCTGATCAACAAAAGACTCGAAATCCCTTATTCTGTTCTGCTGATATAACTCGCTGAATTATTCCCCAGCAGAAGCAGAGGAAAAAGACTGTCAATACTTGCTTAATTCTAAGCAAGTATTTTCTAAAAGATTGTAAATCCTTGCATCTAGGAGTCACGAAAAGATTCTAGTAGCGAAGGGGCTATCAAAACTTCTCGATTCCCTTCTACGACTAATGTAGTGTCTACTGACTGAGTCTTGAATTAGATTGGATAGTCGAATAGGGAATCTACTGAAATTAGTAGTTGTGGAAGGGGCGGAAGATGCTTTATAGAATATACGTACTCACGGGAGTCTCTGAGTGTTCAGGCATTCGATCAATATTAGATTGAAAAGAACAGTTCCTATTATTCCTACATGTTCCATTAGTAACATTCCCTTGGGATGTCACTGCGTATTTTGCTTGTGTTTAATCTTTCCCAATTAGAAATTATATAGAAATTTATTAGAAGTAGATTTATTGGATTGGTTCATCAATAGTGTTGGGTCAGAATCTTTTTTTGACTCTGCGCCATTGATTCCACTATTATTAGTGAGCAATAATGGAATAATTCCTTCATATTCATAGAGATAGGGGACATAATTCACATGGATATAGTAAGTCTCGCTTGGGCTGCTTTAATGGTAGTCTTTACATTTTCCCTTTCACTCGTAGTATGGGGAAGAAGTGGACTCTAGAAGTACTACTAATTGAGTTGCGGAATCAAACTGTATCAATTTTTATAGATCGTTCTGCAAAGCGTTTTTCACTATTTTAAATAAAAATATCTTCATTTCGAAATTCCATCGGATTCTAGTGGAATAATGTAATATATGAATAATACTCTTTCAATCAAAGAAATATTTCAACGATTTCCATCTTTGTATTTTGAAAGGAAGGGGGATACGGAGGATAGGAAATTTCTTCCAACCTAATTCTTCCTAAATTTTCTATTTCAATAATTCAATAAATGGGTTCTTATCAGAATTATATATGAACAATGAGGAAGAACCGACCTCTTTTTTTATTTGTTTCCCCCCTTACTCTTCAATTATTCTTCAAATAGGAAGTCGTTCTGTTAAGTGTACACGCACTTTCTATGAGAAACAAAATCGGCATAATGATTGTCTAACAAGATATTATGCATACTAAGATCTTGCTCTGGGCGAATCACATATTGTGCGCACTTACCCCTTGTTTTATTATTTTAGAAATTTAATTTCTGTTTTATCGACTTATTTCATATCATGGTTCAAGCGTTAAAAATCGGCGAGGTTTACTACTACTTTTCGAAATCCGAAGAAGTTTCCATAGAACTCTTGTCAATGGCTTAATCAATTACTTCTTCGTAATGCTAAAAACAAATTGGGATTCATGTTGGAAATAATCAAAAATCTAGGAATTAGAACCATAAGAATAAGAGTTGCCTTTCGATTATCTTAGATTGATCGGAACAAATAGATGTACCAAAGAAATAGAATTGGGTACTATGTAGATATCAATTCCATATATGGAATTGGAATCTACATATATGAAGAGTATTGTAGATTGATCTATATTAAGCCCCTATCTTTATTATAGAGTACGACTTTATACACTACAATAACACTAATAGATAGTATATGGTAGAAATAAATATTCGTATATTTATTTCTACCATACTATCGGATCTCATAGAATACTGCTAATTCTAATCCGCTCATTTCATTTAAGACGCGAAATTGGAATCCTTTTCATTTTTTTCTTCAATCAACTCAGAAGTCAAGTTTTATTCAAATTAATTAATCATTTTGACTGATTGTTTTTACATAAATGATAAGTAGAAAAGCAGTAGGAACTAGAATGAACAGTGCAGTAGCAATAAATGCGAGAATATTTACTTCCATAATCTCATCGTTTTTTTACTTCGCAATAACTCGGGATTTAATCCCATAGAGATGAAAAATCTTTCGCCTGTAAATTCAATGGATGAATTACCTCTCGATCATATTGAATCGGGTCAATATCATGAATAACAATATCTGAGCTATCAAATCAATTCATCGTCGAGAATTGAATAGTATAACATAGGAAGATCTTTTATCCATACCGAATCCAAAATTGGATTCCTGATCCAATCAAGAATTTTTTTATTTATTTGATCATTCTTTTTTCTTTTCTATAACCTACCCTACGTCTTCCTTGTACAATCATCTGATGAAGTATCATCTGACCGCCTTCCAACTTCCATTAATCGCAAACCCAAACAAACACTAGAAGTGAAATGGAAAAAGAAAGGAGTTAAGTTCTAAACTCCATTTTAATGATCTAATTTTCTTGGAAGACAAAGAAGTGTGATAAAGATGAGTCCCGGTATAAAAGATATAATATTCCATCAAATTCAATATTTTAGGATTTGATTTGTTCTTTATTCGATAGGACCCCGAAAAGAAAACGGAAAAATAAGAAGGAAAACTTTTCCATTCCTTTCCTTTGCTAGGAGTGGCGGGATCCTTGTTTGATCTTTATCTTTATCTTCCCCCTTCTTAGATTAGTACGGGGCACATATATCAAAAGCTCAGTGTGCAATTTGAATGAAATAGATTTTTCAAATTCAAATTAGTAATTGAAGTTACACAAAATTGGGGCCAGAAAAAAAGATAATGGAATCTGGAAAAGTATTCTATTAGGTAGGGTAATTATGTTAAATTCATTTTGTATCGTACAAGAAACGAATCCCATTTGCGTATGTGCTCCCGAGAAAGATATGGTACTCTATTCCATTAGGGGGATCGGGAGCAATCGAAAAAACAGATCCAGTATCTCTTGGAATCCTGAATAGAATGCTACCAATAATTGTACTAATCGACATATGTCTTTCTCCCATCAATCGGTACTAGTTAAAGTAATGCAAATTTCCCTATTTGTTTGATGAGAAATGCGAAAGGAAAAAGGAAAGAAAAAAGAACTAAGGGGCGAATTTGTTTATTGAATCCGTCGGGACTGACGGGGCTCGAACCCGCAGCTTCCGCCTTGACAGGGCGGTGCTCTGACCAATTGAACTACAATCCCAGGAAAATAGGGGATATAGCAGAAAATGCGATTCTTTTTTATTCCTCCGTATCAGATATTTCTGAAGGACAGGGGAGTTATACCAGTTCATGGTAGATTGGCAAATTATTGGGCCGAGCTGGATTTGAACCAGCGTAGACATATTGCCAACGAATTTACAGTCCGTCCCCATTAACCGCTCGGGCATCGACCCAGCAAGAATCAATTTGAGGCTTATTGATAATCCACGATCAATTTTCTTTTGTAGTACCCTACACCCTACCCCCAGGGGAAGTCGAATCCCCGCTGCCTCCTTGAAAGAGAGATGTCCTGAACCACTAGACGATAGGGGCATACTTGCCCAACCGCCATCAGACTCTGATCATAGTATGAACAGTTTTGGAAATTGTCAATATAATGGAATGGTATGATTAGACCCGAGGGATTTTTCCGTTTTTGATGATTTCATAGCATTTTTGATTCGTCAATTCATATTCATGTTCATGAATCATTCATTCTAATCGCCATTCTATATTGAAATCTATTTATAGAAATCGATATTAATATATTATTTATATTAAATAAAAATAATACGAAGGATAGGATTAGGATTCGTTCAGGGAGCGATTTGTCCGTCATAAAAGAAAAAAGGGGTTAAGTTCCATTTCTCCCACTTTCGTTCATTGGTTCAGTCATTGTTAAAATGAGATATGCCTATCTCTATCTCACACTACGCCAGGAAATTCATAAACGATAAATCTGGGAAGAGGAATCAAGAAGTTATCGAAAATCATTTTTTTCTCTAAGAATTTGGTTCAAGGGACAGGGAGAATCTCTTCATTACATGATTCGATGAAATATCTTGAATCTATGTCGAATTGATAGGTGTACATGTATCAATCAAGTGAATTTCGTTCTGCTAAGGATCAATTCAATAAAAGAAAAGCAATTGGGGTTGATCTTGAAACAATTCATTGCATTTTACCCTAGACTTGCTAGGGAAATCCATTTTCTCATTCAAGAATGAGCCGCTGGCTACTATGGGTCTACTCCATGTACTTATGTATATAATATATGTACTTAGATCTATTTTGATTTTATCCACATAGTGACTCATTCAGTAATTGAATTAATAATTGAATTAAATAGGCCCTTTTAACTCAGTGGTAGAGTAACGCCATGGTAAGGCGTAAGTCATCGGTTCAAATCCGATAAGGGGCTTTTACTTTTTTTCCATAAAAACCCAGTCGTCGTATTCATATTTGAAAGGGGAATGCCAATATTGTTTATATTTGTAATAAAAAAAGTAACCAACTGTAGAAAATAAGTTATTATTCTAATGAGTTATAGTATAGTAGTTATAAAGTTAAGCATTTGTTCAGTAAAAAAATATAATTATCATGAATAATGATAAGTCGTCTCTTGAATCACCACCTATTCCGATTTTCCATTATGATAATAAAATCCATTGTAAAGATTCAAAATCAACAAAAGAAAAAGTAAGTGGACCTGACCCATTGAATCATGACTATATCCGCTATTCTGATATTAAAATTCGATAGAGATGAAATAAGAACAGTTGGCCTTTTTTATTTCATTTCTTTGGACTCCGCAAGAATTTGTCGATATTTCTGATTAAATCTTCATCTTGCTAGATGTTCCATAGGAATAAATTGTTATTCCGTTCCTCCACAGAGAAACGTTTACTCCAAGT
>NW_026775572.1:18347500-18350000 GCF_030987335.1 Cornus florida | reverse complement strand
GTTAGTTTATCGAAATCAAAGTCAAAATCAGAAGAATAGAGTTTTCTTTGATGACATAAGATCTAATTGTAGAAAAAATCAAAAATTGTGGATAATTCTTTTTTTTTACCTATATTACTGACTAGTAATCAGGAAGCCTCTAGCAACAAGATAAAAAAAAGAATTTCATTTTCCTTTCTTACGTCTGTATATAATTCAAATATAGAAAATATAGATTTTTGTATCTTTCTATATCTCCCGAGAATCCCCATTTTTTACTAAGAATCCCCGTTAGGTCGGATTCTAACGAATCTTTCGGTAATTTGTAAGAAACTCTTTTTTTATTAAATTTAAAGACAAGAAGAAAAGAAGAAGACTAATAAAATCGATTATCATACATATATTTTATGTAGAAAGTAGAAAGATGAATAAGTCCATTTAGTTAGTTCTACATTCCTTGCGCTTATTATATATACTCACTTAGATATATACTAATTAGAATTATAATTATTATAAGATATCTTTAATAGTAAATCGAGGTACCCATTCTATGGCAACTTTTGACTTTTCCTCTATTTTGGTACCTGTAGTAGGCATAGTATTTCCGGCAATTGCAATGGCTTCTTTATCTCTTCATGTTCAAAACAACAAGATTGTTTAGACCCGATGGGACTAAATTGCATCCATTTTTTTTTTTTCAAAACTTAGACTTGTATCATAACATTGATATTTATTGAGTGGAATATGGTATAACATGCGGCTTCCGCCGAACATAAATGAAATAGCTCTTATGCATGCAGAAACACGATATATGGGTAAATGAATTCTAGCTATTTTCAAATAGATCGGGATCGGCGGATATCTGAAATGGAAAGTCAATCTATCTATATGTGTGTTAATATCTCGAGTAGAATCATATGAAGGGGATGTTATTTTTTTATATCTAACCAATTTGATGAATTACTCCTAAAGGTTTACATCAAAATAGTGCTAGTTGATGAGAGTTATTTCGGAAACAAAAAGAGTAAAGTCAAATTCATTTGGGTTATTCTCTCAATTCCAATAAAATACAACCGGATCAAGTATGAGTTGGCGATCAGAACGTATATGGATAGAACTTATAACGGGGTCTCGAAAAACAGGTAATTTCTGCTGGGCCTTTATCCTTTTTTTAGGTTCATTAGGATTCTTATTGGTTGGAATTTCCAGTTATCTTGGTAGAAATTTGATATCTTTATTTCCGTCTCAGCAAATCATTTTTTTTCCACAAGGGCTCGTGATGTCTTTTTATGGGATTGCGGGTCTCTTTATTAGCTCCTATTTGTGGTCCACAATTTCGTGGAATGTAGGTAGTGGTTATGATCGATTTGATATAAAAGAAGGAATAGTATGTATTTTTCGTTGGGGATTTCCTGGAAAAAATCGCCGCATCTTCCTCTGATTCCTTATAAAAGATATTCAGTCCGTCAGAATAGAAGTTAAAGAGGGTATTTATGCTCGTCGTGTCCTTTATATGGAAATCAGAGGTCAGGGGGCTATTCCCTTGACTCGTACTGATGAGAATTTGACTCCACGAGAAATTGAACAAAAAGCTGCTGAATTGGCTTATTTCCTGCGTGTACCGATTGAAGTCTTTTGAGAAATGAAAACGGAAGAATAAGAATGAATGCTTTCTCAGCAGGAGGGAAAAACTCAAGAATTCGCTCTATAACATAACTTAACTGAAGTTTCTTCAGAACGCTCATTCGAGCCAAATCAAACGTATACGGAACAACCATAAAACAAACTTTTTTGTCCACAAAAACAGTCTTTTATGCGTATGGAAATCCACTCAACTCAATTCAGTAACAAAACAAGTAACAAATTGAAATAATAGATCCACCTCATATATCAAAATATTTCAAAATAAAAAAATTTATCTTTTTATTTTAAGTCCAATATTTGTTGGAATGAATACTTTAGATCCAGATAGATCGTATCTTGTAAATTATTTCTTTTTTGTCAATCGACGTTTCTTCTTTTGCGCTCCTTAATAACCAAACAATTGAATCACTTATAATGATAACTATCTAATTTCTGTCTTCTTTTGCTACTCATTTTTGATCATCACAAGATTCTTCAGACATTTTATTCTATTTCTGGACTATGGGTGGGGTAGTCAGTGAAATTTTTTCGAAATAGTTGATATTTTGATAGAATGATAGAAAAGGAATTCTTTCGTCTCAAAATTTGAATAATATTCATTACTTGAAAGTGGTTCTTTCGGGCATTCATCGAAAGGGGACACTTGCTTCGAATTTGACCAATTGGGATATCTGGAAACAATATTTTTTTTTATTATTTCTTCATTCTAAATTCGAAGTGGATTCTGATTCTATTTCTGTATTCTTTCTAGATTCAAGGACTAACCACGGAATCACAAATAAAAAACAGTGAATAGATTCATAGGTTCGATACCTTGTAATAGAACTCATGCTTGATAGAAATATTAGATCACATAGAGTCGACGAATGAGATGGGT
>NW_026775572.1:18337500-18340000 GCF_030987335.1 Cornus florida | reverse complement strand
CTCCCGGAGTTCATTCTCCGGGGAACTCTGTTTAAACTATTCCGGTGAATTCCGCCCAATCTACTTATTTTATGATCTCATTGGAAATCATATAAAGACAATTCCTATTTAATATAGCGACTTGTGCAAGTATTTTACGATTAAGAAGCAACTGTCTCTTGTACAGATCGTGTATTAATCTACTATAACTATAAGAGACCCCCCCCTCACGAATTCCTGCGTTTATCCGAGTGATCCACAAACGACGAAAATTTCTCTTTTGCCTATCTCTATCCCTATTAGCCGAAACCAAAGCTTTTATTTTCTGTTGAGTAATAGTTCGAGTAAGTCTTGAATGAGCCCCCCGAAAGCTTGATGCAAATAAACGAATTTTTGTTCTACGTCTCCGAGCTATATATCCTCGCTTAATTCTGGTCATTGAATAATTGAAACTTTGACGAATAACTAATTGATTTCCTTTCTTTCAGTTATTCTTTTCCCCCTTCCTAGCCTATTAATAACAAAACGGATTTTTCCAATGTATAAAATAAAAATTCCAATGGCTTTGGCTACTATAACCTTCCCGACCACGATTTTTTCTAGGCATTTCACCTAGAAATAATCAATTGTATTCTCCTAGGTATCAAAAATATAGTAAATAAATAAAGTAGTAAATATAAATGGATAAAGAAATAGTGGGTTCCATCGTTTCTATGGTTACTTCTTAAACGGTGAGGCCTTCTCTATACACCGGAGCCCCTTACTTGATTTAATCAATGTTATTGGTAACTTGTACAGTTCACACTCTTTGGCTCTACCCATGAATTATCCAGTACTAGGTCTTTCACAATGAGATCTACCTATACAGTAACGGTATTTAATTATAAAAGTTAGCGGGGTAGCTGACCCTGTGAGTCCGTTCTTGCAAGAGTGGGAACCTAATCTTTCTGTTTTTTAAATTTTAAATAGGATTTTCCCCGCTTAATGAATAACCATTTGTTACCAATGGGGAATTGCTTTTCATTTAAAATAGAGGTGATTGGATTTGCACCAACGGAAACCATAAATTTCATACACAATAGAGGGATACGATAGATTTTTTATTTTTAGATAGCGAATGGAGTTCTTACAGTCTATCCTATTCATCGGTACTGATCGTTGTTACTGGAAAATTGGTTTTCTTTCCTTTGTCCCAGCCCATGATCTGAACGAGTCGCACATACACCCTAGTACATGTTCCTCGACGCTGAGGGCATCCCCGAAGAGCGGGGGATTTTGTGACATTTCTGATTGGCTGTCTTGTATTTCTAATAAGTTGTTTAATGGTTGGCATGTTGAATCATATACATAATGGGCTGGTTTAGATCGATCCTAACCGGATGATTATGAATTACTTCTTTTGAATAGAATATTAAACCCGGCAAGAAAATCAAATCTTAAATCGCGGATTTGTGTGAAATCCGTGCTATTTTCATTCAACCGCTACAAGATCAACGATTCCATAAGCTTGGGCTTCTGTTGCTGACATAAAAACATCCCTCTCCATGTCTTCAGATACAACCCATAAGGGTTTGCCCGTTCTTTGTACATAAACCCTTGTGAGGGTTTCGCGCAGTTTCAGCAGTTCTTCCGCTTCCAGGATAAATTCTCCCGTTTGTGCCTCATAATAAGCACTCGCAGGTTGATGGATCATTACCCTGATGATATAACATAATAAAAGGTTCTTCTATCTCGCAGAGAAAAGAAAGAAAGATAAAGAATAACAAGAAAAAAAAAAGATAGAATTGAACAACCGTACGGGCATCTTTTGCGCATTGCATACGGCTTTACAATATAGAATTGACCTTTACCCTCCATCGAAAAAAGATAAAAAAATCGGATCTATCAGATCTAGATCGGTAAATGATCAAATTACCACCCTTTTTTTCGGAGAAGTTAAAAAATACTATGATGGTTCCGTTGCTTTATATATTTATTATTATTATTTTGTCTTTGATTTGTCTGTGATTTGTCTGTGATTCAGCAATCCCAAAGTTTCTTTTTGATCTGATCAAATAAAATAAGGAAAAAAGACTCTTCTTTTTTTGATTTTCGCACTCTTTCATAACATAAGTATTGTTAAGAGCCTTCCGGTGTGAAAACAAAAAAGTTTGTGACGCTGAACTGGACTCCCGATAGATAAGATAAAATCAGAAATACTCTTTATCTCATACTACTCTCTCGATACATAATCTAATGTTTTGAAAAAATAATAGAAAAATTTTCTCATATCGAATTCGAAGTGCCATGCTATTATTACTTAATATTCATATTTCATATGGCGAAGGCATAGTCTTCTTTTTTCTCTCAAATAAAAACAAACCTCATTGGCGCCAAGCGTGAGGGAATGCTAGACGTTTGGTAATTTCTCCCCCGACCAGGATAAAAGATCCCATTGAAGCAGCCATTCCCATGCATATTGTATGTACATCTGGTTGCACAAATTGCATAGTATCAAAAATAGCTATTCCGGGTATTACCC
>NW_026775572.1:18280000-18297500 GCF_030987335.1 Cornus florida | reverse complement strand
AATAGACAAAAGAATTGATGGAGCAAAATTTTTGAAATTTTTATTCAATGGAATTATAAATGATCCTAATGATCAAAAAATGAGAAAAAAATCTATTGAAATACAAGAAATCATTAAAAAAGTTCCTCGGTGGTCATACAAATTAATCAACGATTTGGAACAACAACAGGAAAGAGAAAATGAAGAAGACGGGACGGTGCAACAGCAGATTCGCTCAAGAAAAGCGAAACGTGTAGTGATTTTTACTAATAACCAACAAAATATCGATACTGAGACTGAAAATTCTAATCAAAAAGATGAAGTGGCTTTAATACGTTATTCACAACAATCGGATTTTCGTCGAAACATAATCAAAGGTTCTATGCGCGCTCAAAGACGTAAAATAGTTATTGAGGAACTGTTTCAAGCAAATGTGCATTCCCCCCTTTTTTTGGACAGAATAGACAAATCCCTCCTTTTTTCTTTTGATATCTCCAGACTAATGAAACTCATTTTGAAAAATGGGATGGGAAAAAAAGAAGAATTCAAAATTTTAGATTATACAGAAGAACCAATAAAAGAAGGAAAAAAAAAAGAAGAGAACAAACGAAAGGAGAAAACGCGGATAGAAATAGCAGAAGCCTGGGATACCATTCCGCTTGCTCAAGTAATAAGAGGTTCCATGTTAGTAACTCAATCGATTTTTAGAAAATATATTATATTACCTTCATTGATAATAGCTAAAAATATTGGCCGTATTTTATTATTGCAATTTCCCGAGTGGTCTGAGGATTTAAAAGAATGGGCTAGCGAAATGCATGTTAAATGCACCTATAACGGTGTTCAATTATCAGAAACAGAATTTCCGAAAAATTGGTTACTAGATGGTATTCAGATAAAAATCTTATTTCCTTTCTGTCTGAAACCTTGGCACAAACCAAAGCTACGGCCCTTCCATAAAGATCGAATGAAAAAGAAAGGAAAAGTAAAAAAAGCCGATTTTTGTTTTTTAACAGTTTGGGGAATGGAAACCGACCTTCCTTTTGGTTCTCCTCGAAAACGGCCTTCTTTTTTTGAACCCATTTTTAAGGAACTCGAAAATCAAATTGGTCAATTGAAAAATAAGTCTTTTATAGTTCTAAGAGTTTTAAAAGAAAGAATCGAATTCTTTCTAAGGGTGTTAAACGAAACAAAAAAATGGGTTATCAAAAGCATTCTATTTATAAAAAGAATACTAAAAGAACTTTCAAAAGTAAATTTAATTCTATTATTTAGATTGAAAGAAGTAGATGAGTCGAGTGAAACTAAAAAAGAAAAAGATTCTACAATCAACGATCAGAAAATTCATGAATCGTTTAGTCAAATTCGATCTACGAATTGGACAAATTATTCACTGACAGAAAAAAAAATGAAAGATCTAACTGATAGAACAAGCACAATAAGAAATCAAATAGAAAGAATTACAAAAGAGAAAAAAACTAAAACTCCAGGAATAAATATTAGTCCTAACAAAACAAGTTATAATGTTAAAAGATTAGAATCACCAAAAACTATTTGGCAAATGTTAAAAAGAAGAAACGTTCGATTACTCCGTAAATTACATTATTTTATAAAAATTTTCATTGAAAAGATATCCATGGATATCTTTCTATATATCATTAATATTCCCAGAATCAATACACAACTTTTTCTTGCATCATCAACAAACAAAATTATTGATAAATACATTTACAATAATGAAACAAATCAAGAAAGAATTGCTAAAAGAAATAAAACTACAATTCACTTCATTTCCACTATAAAAAAGTCACTTTATAATATTAGTAATAATAATAAAAATTCACAGATTTTTTGTGACTTACCCTCCTTGTCACAAGCATATGTATTTTACAAATTATCCCAAACCCAAGTTATTAACTTGTATAAATTAAGATCTGTTCTTCAATATCACGGAACATCTTTTTTTCTTAAGAATACAATAAAGGATTATTTTGGAACACAAGGTATATTTCATTTCGAATTAAGCCATAAGAAACTTCGGAATTCTGGAATGAATCAATGGAAAAATTGGTTAAAAGGTCATTATCAATACGATTTCTCTCGGATTAAATGGTCTAGATTAATACCACAAAAATGGCGAAATAGAGTCAATCAACGTCGTACAGCTCAAACTAAAGATTTAAACAAACGGGATTCATATGAAAAAGACCAACTAATTCATTACAAAAAACAAAAAGATTATGAAATATATTCATTGCCGAATGAAAAAGACAATTTTCAAAAAAACTATAGATATGATCTTTTATCATATAAATCTATTAATTATGAAAATAAGAGGAACTCATATCTTTATGGATCACCGTTCGAAGTAACTAAGAACCAAGAAATTTCTTATAATTACAATACACATAAACACAAATTATTTGATATGCCGGAGATTACCACTATCAATAATTATCTAGGAGAAGGTGATATTGGGTATATGGGAAAAAATCCGGATAGAAAATATTTTGATTGGAAAATTATCAATTTTTGTCTTAGAAAAAAAGTCGATATTGAAGCATGGATCGAAATAGATACCAACAGTAATAAAAATACTAAAACCGGCACTAAGAATTATCAAATAATTCATCAAAGTGATAAGAAAGATCTTTTTTATCTTCCGATTCATCAAGATCCCGAAAGCAATCCACCCAACCAAAACAAAATCTTTTTAGATTGGATGGGAATGAATGAAGAAATACTAAATCGTCCCATATTGAATCTGGAATTTTGGTTCTTCCCAGAATTTTTGTTACTTTATAATATATATAAAATAAAACCATGGGTTATACCAAGCAAATTGCTTCTTTTAAACTTAACTATAACTGACAATTTGAGTAAAAATAAAAACATCAACGGAAAGCAACAAAGGAATCTTTTTATACCACCGAATAAAAAACAATCTTTTGAATTAAAGATAAAGAATATAAATCAAGCAGAAAACGAAAAAGAACCCGCAGGCCAAGGGGATCTTGGATCAGATGCACAAAACAAAAAATATCTTGGGTCCCCTCTCTCAAACCAACAAAACGATATTGAAGAAGAGTATCCGGAATCAGATATGAAAAAACGTACAAATAAAAAACAATACAAGAATAACACGGAAGCAGAACTCCATTTCTTCTTGAACAAGTATTTGCTTTTTCAATTGAGATGGAATGAGACTTTGAATCAAAGAATGATCAATAATATCAAAGTATATTGTCTCCTGCTTAGACTGAGAAATCCAAAAGAAATTGCTATATTCTCGATTCAAAGAAGAGAAATAAGTCTGGATATAATGCTGATTCAAAAGAATTTAACTCTTACAGAATTGATGAAAAAGGGAATATTGATTATCGAACCCGTTCGTCTGTTTTTAAAAAACGACGGACAATTTATTATGTATCAAACCCTCGGTATTTCATTGGTTCATAAGAGTAAGCACAAAACTAATCAAAGATACCGAGAAAAAGAATATCTTGATAAGAAGAACTTTGATGAATTCATTGCAAAACATCAAAAGATAACTGGAAATATAGACAAAAATCATTATGATTTGCTTATTCCTGAAAATATTTTATCATCTAGACGTTGTAGAGAGTTGAGAATTCTAATTTGTTTCAATTCAAAGAATAGAAATGGTATGGATAGAAATCCAGTATTTTGCAACGGGAACAGCATAAAAGACTGGGGTCCATTTTTGGATGAAAATCCGCATCTTGATAGCGAGAAAAATAAATTAATTAAATTAAAGTTTTTCCTTTGGCCCAATTATCGATTAGAAGATTTAGCTTGTATGAATCGTTATTGGTTTGATACCAATAATGGAAGTCGTTTCAGTATGTTAAGGATACATATGTATCCACGATTGAAACTTTGTTGATGGTACATTTTTCCTCTATATCCTCTATCATATCTAGTATCTAAAAGCAAACAAAACAAATGCGCACATGCCTTGTCTTACACTAATATACGATACCAATTCAATGACGTATCCATTCGATATAGAAATGAATCTTCTTTATTTTAGGCCTAAATTATTCTCTTTCGTAAGTGCAGAAATGTATTATCCTTTTGTATTCCTATCCGACTCCAATTTTAAATTGAATTGATTATTGATTCATTTTACTTGATAAAATTGGAGTCCATAAAGAAATTTAGATTATTGTGTATATCAGATTAAAATGACTAGCCTTATTATTATTACTGATCGGTAAAATTAATATATGTAAAAGGGGGGTTCTTTTATGGTAAAAAATCCATTCATCTCGGTTATTTCCCAAGAAAAAGAAGAAAAGAGGGGGTCCGTTGAATTTCAAGTATTCGTGTTCACCAATAAGATACAGAGACTTACTTCCCATTTGGAATTGCACAAAAAAGACTATTTATCTCAGAGGGGTCTGCGGAAAATTCTGGGAAAACGTCAACGGCTATTGGCTTATTTGTCAAAAAAAAATAGAGTACGTTATAAAGAATTAATTAGTCAGTTGGGTATTCGAGAGACAAAAACTCGTTAATTTGATGAGTCATTTTGAATTATTCGCTTAATTTTTGATGAACTTCTTTTCGCTTTCAGCAATTCATGGAAGAATGAATCAGGGAAAAACTTATGACTGCAACAGCTACAAGAAAAGACCTCATGATAGTCAATATGGGCCCTCAACACCCATCAATGCATGGTGTTCTTCGACTCATCGTTACTCTAGATGGTGAAGATGTTATTGACTGTGAACCAATATTGGGTTATTTACACAGAGGGATGGAAAAGATTGCGGAAAACCGAACAATTATACAATATTTGCCTTATGTAACACGTTGGGATTATTTAGCTACTATGTTCACAGAAGCAATAACCGTAAATGCACCAGAGCAGTTAGGAAATATTCAAGTACCCAAAAGGGCTAGCTATATCAGAGTAATTATGTTGGAATTAAGTCGTATAGCTTCTCATTTGTTATGGCTTGGCCCCTTTATGGCCGATATTGGTGCGCAGACCCCCTTCTTCTATATTTTTCGAGAAAGAGAATTAATATATGACCTATTCGAAGCTGCTACCGGTATGCGAATGATGCATAATTATTTTCGTATCGGAGGAGTAGCTGCTGATCTACCTCATGGTTGGATAGATAAATGTTTGGATTTTTGCGATTATTTTTTAACAGGGGTTGCTGAATATCAAAAGCTTATTACGCGGAATCCTATTTTTTTAGAACGAGTTGAGGGGGTGGGCATTATTGGAGGCGAAGAGGCAATAAATTGGGGTTTATCAGGACCAATGCTGCGAGCTTCTGGAATACAATGGGATCTTCGTAAAGTTGATCATTATGAGTGTTACGATGAATTTGACTGGGAAGTCCAATGGCAAAAAGAGGGGGATTTATTAGCTCGTTATTTAGTACGAATCGGTGAAATGAAAGAATCCATAAAAATTATTCAACAGGCTCTAGAAGGAATTCCGGGGGGGCCCTATGAGAATTTAGAAATCCGACGCTTTGATAAAGTAAGGAATCCCGAATGGAATGATTTTGAATATCGATTTATTAGTAAAAAACCTTCTCCAACTTTTGAATTGTCGAACCAAGAACTTTATGTAAGAGTCGAAGCCCCAAAAGGGGAATTGGGAATTTTTCTCATAGGAGATCAGAGTGTTTTTCCTTGGAGATGGAAAATTCGCCCACCAGGTTTTATCAATTTGCAAATTCTTCCTCAGTTAGTTAAAAAAATGAAATTGGCCGATATTATGACGATCCTAGGTAGCATAGATATCATTATGGGAGAAGTTGATCGTTGAAATGATAATTGATACAACAGAAGTACAAGCTATCAATTCTTTTTCCAGATTGGAATCGTTAAAAGAGGTCTATGAGATCATATGGATGCTTGTCCCTATTTTGACTCTTGTATTAGGAATCACAATAGGTGTACTAGTAATTGTTTGGTTAGAAAGAGAAATATCAGCAGGAATACAACAACGTATTGGACCTGAATATGCCGGCCCTTTGGGAATTCTTCAAGCTCTAGCAGATGGGACAAAATTACTTTTCAAAGAGAACCTTCTTCCATCTAGAGGAGATCCTCGTTTATTCAGTATCGGACCATCCATAGCAGTTATATCAATTTTACTAAGTTATTTAGTAATTCCTTTTGGCTATCGCCTTGTTCTAGCCGATCTCAGTATTGGTGTTTTTTTATGGATTGCTATTTCAAGTATTGCTCCTGTTGGACTTCTTATGTCAGGATATGGATCAAATAATAAATATTCCTTTTTAGGTGGTCTGCGAGCTGCTGCTCAATCAATTAGTTATGAAATACCATTAACTCTATGTGTGTTATCAATATCTCTACGTGTGATTCGTTGAGACAAAAACTTTCCCTATTTCCTTGCTTTATAGGAAAGAAGTTAAATGCGTTGAATACATATTTTCATATTTTTTATTCAACATTTGGGTTAATGAATTAAACCAGATAGTTATATGAGTGAGAAAAACAGCTTTTAAATTCGCAGTAAAAAGATTGAGTCTCATTTCCTATGTACAAGAGTTAAGTGAAAGTAAACATAAACAGTAGAGGCTGCTTACCCCAAGATTGGTTGATTAGTCATCATGTCTTGAAGCGGGTTCAAAAGATCAACTGGATGGGGTTTTTATTATTTATTACCAGACATGTATTATTATAATGGGGGATTGGGCAAAAATGAGTGGATGGTTAGGAACACCAAGGTACACAAAGGATTAGTAATAGAGATTATGTAAGTTATCCAACAGGATATTTCTGCATAAAAGGAATTCTAATTGGGACTTTAAGTTGGTAGAAACGATCAAGCAGTACTCCCCACGATTCCGATCCAGAGTATGCTCCTATCCACCGATTCGGTAAATAACTATCAGGAACGAAGTAATCCTCTATTTATTTTTTTTGAAAGCCCCCCTTTTCTGAGAAAGGAGAATAGGAACGAAAAAATAAATAAAATAGAAAGAATTTCATTGCAATAGAAAAAAGGAAAAATCTTTTTTTATTCTTTCTTTCCTATATACATATTTAGAGAGACGGGCTTTTTATCATGATTCATGAACTAATGTAATGTCTAATTCTTTAACTAATGTAATGTCTAATTCTTTTTCGTAATTGAAAATGGTAGGTTGAAATATGTATGGATATTGCTACAAAAAGTATTTTATTGAAAGATTAAGTTATTACTCATACACAACAAAAAAAGAAAAATTATTAAAAGATGAGATCAATTCAGAAGCACTTTTTTTATTTATTATAAATAGAGCAGACAGAATTCCATTGGTCTAATTCGGGACCTTACGATAGATTTTGACTCTATCTATCCTACAAACATATCAAGATAAATAATATTGAATGCGTCCTTAGATTTATTTGTGACCCTCGAGGAGCCGTATGAGGTGAAAATCTCATGTACGGTTCTGTAATAGCGATGGAAACAGTGATGTTATCACCGACTATGATTATCTAACAGTTCAAGTACAGTTGATATAGTTGAAGCACAGTCAAAATATGGGTTTTGGGGATGGAATTTGTGGCGTCAACCTATAGGGTTTATCATTTTTCTAATTTCTTCCCTAGCGGAATGTGAAAGATTACCTTTTGATTTACCAGAAGCGGAAGAGGAGTTAGTAGCGGGTTATCAAACCGAATACTCAGGTATCAAATTTGGTTTGTTTTACGTTGCTTCCTATCTAAATCTACTAGTTTCTTCATTATTTGTAACAGTTCTTTACTTGGGCGGTTGGAATCTTTCTATTCCGTACATACTCGTTCCTGAGCTTTTTGAAATAAATAAAGCGGGTATAGTCTTTGGAACAATAATTAGCATCTTTATTACATTAGCTAAAACTTATTTGTTCTTGTTCATTTCTATCACAACAAGATGGACTTTACCGAGGCTGAGAATGGACCAACTATTAAATCTTGGATGGAAATTTCTTTTACCTATTTCTCTAGGTAATCTATTATTAACAACTTCTTCCCAACTTATGTCACTGTAAAGGAATACGATATTCACGACTTGTCTCAAACAAGAGAAAGAAACAGGCATAAAATTTTTTATAGATATTCGCGATATGTTCCCTATGGTAACTGGGTTCATGAATTATGGTCAACAAACAATACGGGCTGCAAGATACATTGGTCAAAGTTTCATGATTACCTTATCCCATGCGAATCGTTTACCCGTAACTATTCAATACCCCTATGAAAAATTAATCACATCGGAGCGTTTCCGCGGCCGAATCCACTTTGAATTTGATAAATGCATTGCTTGTGAAGTATGTGTTCGCGTATGTCCTATAGATCTACCTGTTGTTGATTGGAAATTGGAAACGGATATTCGAAAGAAACGATTGCTTAATTACAGTATTGATTTCGGAATCTGTATATTTTGTGGTAATTGCGTTGAGTATTGTCCAACAAATTGTTTATCGATGACTGAAGAATATGAACTTTCTACGTATGATCGTCACGAATTGAATTATAATCAAATTGCTTTGGGTCGTTTACCAATATCGGTAATTGACGATTCCACGGTTCGAACAATTTGGAATTCGCCTCAAATAAAAAATGACTAAACCCCTTGATTCAAGAGCAATTCCCAATTACTAAGGTTAAGTTTTGATCTAAACGAATACGGTTTTTGTTTGGTCAATAACTAAAAATCCAAACTATTGATTAGTTGGTGAGAACCGCGGCTCAATTTGGATAGAAAATCTATTTCTATATTTTATTCCATATTCGTAATGATTTCAAAATATATAGTTTCAAACTATCCTTTCGGATAAAGAATGAGATTTCTGTACCTAATACGCACTCATTAAGATTGAATTCAATTAACAATTAAGAAATCTCATAAAAAAATATAGAGTCACCTTTTTCCTGGTCAGGTCAATAAAGTCATGAAATATTTCGATTTATTTATTTCTTATTTTACATAGAATGGATTTACCTGGACCAATACATGATTTTCTTTTAGTTTTTCTGGGATTGGGTATTATATTGGGAGGTCTGGGAGTAGTATTACTTAACAATACAATTTTTTCCGCCTTTTCATTGGGATTGGTTCTTGTTTGTATCTCCCTATTCTATATTCTATCTAATTCCCATTTTGTAGCCGCTGCGCAACTTCTTATTTACGTAGGAGCTATAAATATTTTAATCATATTTGCTGTGATGTTCATGAATGGTTCAGAATATCACAAAGATTTTTATCTTTGGACCGTTGGGGATGGGGTTACTTCGATGGTTTGTACAAGTATTTTTGTTTCACTAATTACTACTATTCTAGATACGTCATGGTACGGGATTATTTGGACTACAAGATCAAACCAGATTCTAGAACAAGATTTGATAAATAATAGTCAACAAATTGGGATTCATTTATCAACAGATTTTTTTCTTCCATTTGAACTCATTTCAATAATTCTTTTAGTTGCTTTAATAGGCGCAATTGCTGTAGCCCGTCAATAATAAATTTTTAGAACTAAGAATCAAAATCCAATTTTGTTCTAGGTTATCACATTTATTTCCCTTCAATTCTATTTGAATTCGTGTATAAAATAGAAATGCTTTTAGTTTGATCTATTACTAATATATTCATTCCATACTTGTTATATTCGAGTCAATCGAATCGGTTGAATTGTTGTTCATATTGAAATAAATCGAGATCAATAAGGAGTTGGTTAATGATGCTCGAACATGTCCTTATTTTGAGTGCCTATTTATTTTCTATCGGTATCTATGGATTGATTACAAGTCGAAATATGGTTAGAGCCCTTATGTGTCTTGAACTTATATTGAATGCAGTTAATATAAATTTTGTAACATTTTCTGATTTTTTTGATAGTCGTCAATTAAAAGGAACCATTTTTGCAATTTTTGTTATAGCTATTGCAGCCGCTGAAGCAGCTATTGGACTGGCTATTGTTTCGTCAATTTATCGTAATCGAAAATCAACTCGTATCAACCAATCGAATTTGTTGAATAAGTAAAGGTAGTATTAATTATATAAATTCTAATAATCGTTGATTAATTTAGCATGTCTGCTACGTAAGATATAGTCGTGCTTGCAAAAAGGTAGGAAATTAAAGTATCTTGGTGTTCTCTTTCATAAGTCAATCCAGAAGTAAACTAATTAAAAAAATTCTGATAAATCATTGATTCGTCTGGTATCGAAATATATGATTCGTTTATAAGTTTACTAGATCGAAATTTTGTGATGTTCAAAAATGTATAGATCCCATGTCACATTCAGTAAAGATTTATGATACATGTATCGGGTGTACTCAATGTGTCCGAGCTTACCCCACAGATGTATTAGAAATGATACCTTGGGACGGATGTAAAGCGAAGCAAATTGCTTCTGCTCCAAGAACAGAAGACTGTGTCGGTTGTAAGAGATGTGAATCCGCTTGTCCAACGGATTTCTTGAGTGTTCGAGTTTATTTATGGCATGAAACAACTCGCAGCATGGGTCTAGCTTATTGATACGTTCTATAAAACTCCACTTGAATCCATTTGATTTTTTTTTACCGACAAAAACCCGTACTCGAAAATAAAATATTTTGAGTACGGGTTTTTCTGGTCCAAATGTATCTTGTCATTACCACGAATGATTTTCCTTGGTTAACAATAATTGTAGTTTTGCCAATAGCCGCGGGTTCTTTAATTTTCTTTCTTCCCCATAGAGGAAATAGGGTAATTAAGTGGTATACTATTTGTATATGTATATTAGAGCTCCTTCTAACAACCTATGCATTCTGTTATCATTTCCAATCAGACGATCCATTAATCCAACTAGTGGAGGATTATAAATGGATCGATTTTTTTGATTTCCACTGGCGATTGGGAATAGATGGACTTTCTATAGGACCCATTTTACTGACAGGATTCATTACTACTTTAGCTACTTTAGCGGCTTGGCCAGTTACTCGGGATTCTCGATTATTCCATTTCCTGATGTTAGCAATGTACAGCGGTCAAATAGGATCATTTTCTTCTCGGGACCTTTTGCTTTTTTTTATCATGTGGGAGTTAGAATTAATTCCCGTTTATCTACTTTTATCCATGTGGGGAGGAAAAAAGCGTCTCTATTCAGCTACAAAATTTATTTTGTACACTGCGGGGGGTTCCATTTTTCTCTTAATGGGAGTTCTGGGTGTCGGTTTATATGGTTCTAATGAACCAACATTAAATTTTGAAACATCGGCTAATCAATCGTATCCTGTGGTATTGGAAATAATATTCTATATTGGGTTTTTTATTGCGTTTGCTGTCAAATCACCGATTATACCCCTACATACATGGTTACCAGATACCCATGGAGAAGCACATTACAGTACCTGTATGCTTCTAGCTGGAATCTTATTAAAAATGGGAGCATATGGATTGGTTCGGATCAATATGGAATTATTACCGCACGCTCATTCTATATTTTCTCCTTGGTTTATCATAGTAGGTACAACGCAAATAATCTACGCAGCTTCAACATCCCTTGGCCAACGTAATTTAAAAAAAAGAATAGCCTATTCTTCTGTATCTCATATGGGTTTCATAATTATAGGAATAGGCTCTATAACCGATACGGGACTCAATGGAGCCATTTTACAAATAATCTCTCATGGATTTATTGGTGCCGCGCTTTTTTTCTTGGCAGGAACGAGTTATGATAGAATACGTCTTGCTTATCTCGACGAAATGGGCGGAATAGCTATCCTAATGCCAAAAATATTCACAATGTTCAGTAGCTTTTCGATGGCTTCTCTTGCATTACCGGGCATGAGTGGTTTTGTTGCAGAATTGATAGTATTTTTTGGAATAATTACCAGCCAAAAGTATCTTTTAATGACAAAAATACTAATTACTTTTGTAATGGCAATTGGGATGATATTAACTCCTATTTATTCATTATCTATGTCACGTCAGATGTTCTATGGATACAAGCTATTTAATGCTCCAAACTCTTATTTTTTTGATTCTGGACCGCGAGAGTTATTTGTTTCGATCTCTATCTTTTTACCTGTCATAGGTATTGGTATTTACCCCGATTTTGTTCTTTCACTATCAGTTGACAAGGTCGAACTTATTCTATCTAATTATTTTTCTAGATAGTTTTCATGAATAAAACAAAAAATAAAAAAAAAATCCTATGATTTTAAAAATCATTCGTTGTGCGATGAAAAAAAAGAAGTTTTTTTGTATTCTCTTAAGTTAAGTAAAAACAAAAAGGAATTTGAATTTTAACCATATATGTTTGGTGTTTGTGAGAACCATGTGAATCACTACACTACTTGATTCAAATGGTTCTCGCCGGCTTACACGAAGTTTTTTATATACACTGTACTCTGCTTGTATTCGTCAGGGCCCTTCTTGAATTCAACTAGACGTTAATGTAAATGAACCATAACTATGCAGCCCTATTCCTAATAGATTGACTCCAAAATAGCATATCCAAATTATAAGAAAGCCTATAGAAGCCACAATTGCGGAATTTGCACCCTGCAAATTTTTATTTGTTCGAGTATGTAAATAAATCGCGAATATGGTCCAAGTAATAAATGCCCAAGTTTCCTTTGGGTCCCAATTCCAATATGATCCCCATGCCTCATTAGCCCATACTGCTCCCGAAAGAATCCCTATGGTTAAAAAAATAAACCCTAGACTAATAACACGATAACTCCAATGATCTAATTGTTGAATCAATTGGGACCTGTAATAATTCCCAGCAGAAAAAAAAGAAGTATTTCCCAAAACATTGCTTTTTTTATTTATGTATTGGATTTCACCAAAGGAAAATGACTCATTTAATAAATGATTGCTTTTACAAAAAATCTTTATGTCTTTTCGAAATGTAATGACTAGAAGCGCTACTGATAATAATGATCCGCATAAAAGAGCTGCATAGCCCAATACCATCATACTTACGTGCATTATTAACCACTCGGATTCGAGAGCGGGTACTAATATTGTGGATTGATGTATTTCAGTTAAAAGGCCTGAAGTAGCAAAGCCTTGGGTAAAAATAGCACTCGGTGCGGTTATTGCGCTTAAATGATTTTTCTTTTTTTTTGAAATACGGAACTATGTGAATAATAGAGAAACTCCATGAAAGAAAAATTAATGATTCATATAAATCACTTAACGGGAAATGCCCCGAATAAATCCACCGAGTGACTAATAATCCTGTTATACAGAAAAGGGCAGCTATCATGCCCTTTTCTGACGAATCATATAGTCTTACGATTTCATCGACTAATAAGGTTATCAAATGAATTGTAATTACGATTGAAACGATCGAAAAGGAGATATGAGTTAATATATGCTCTAAAGTTGAAAATATCATAAAAAATCTTTAAAAAAAAGAGGAATCCCTCAATTACGGAAGGGAAATCAGGAATTGAGTTCATTATAGGATCTATTGTATCTTTTTTAGAAGATGGCATGCCGCCACTCGGACTCGAACCGAGATGCTCTAGCACTGCTTCCTAAGAGCAGCGTGTCTACCGATTTCACCATAGCGGCTTGCTCGAACTCATAATAGCCTATTCATATTCAATCGTCGAGATTAAAGGGGTCAAGTCAATGCAATATTTTTTAAGAAAGATTTAAAATGATGAATAAAAATTCGTTCAAATCGGGATTTGAAGGTTCAGTATTTTCATGTAGGGTGTCAGTTTTATTTAACTTAGGGCTTTCGTGTAGTTTATGCTCTCTTAGAATTAATTGAACTGTTGTAACTAGATAGTTCTGCCCTCAATCCAAGGATAGAACTCAAAATAAAATGTCTTTTCTCATTTTCATTTTTTAATGATTCATTTCTCATTTATTTGATTTCATAAATCTGAAACAAAAAAATGCATTTTATCAATGAACAAAAAATAGGATCTATTTTGAATCACTTAAAAATTAACACATTTTTGTACATAATATCGCCTTTTACCGATTAGGTTGAAAGCGAGAGGCATATGAGGGTATAGATAGTAATTAAAAGAAATAATGATTCGGAAAGTTACAAACAAAATTTGAAACTTAATGAATTAGTTTCAATGACCCTTTCATTTTGAATAAAGATCTTATATTTGCCCTTTTCCAAATATAGAAAGAAAGAAAACGTTTTTATTTTTTATTATTGTGATTGTGACAAGCGGGTCGATGGGGAAAATAAGAATCCCCACCCCGAAAATGATAAAATATACTAAAAAGAAAGGGAAAACCCCATATCTTATCTTTATTCGTTTTTTCAAACACAAAGGTATTATTTTTAGAATTCGGTAAAGAGACAAATTATTATTATATATATCAGAAAAGCAAGACGAATTCTATTTCATATTGATTAGTCCAATACAGTAAGTAATGGAAATTATTAATTATATTATAAATAAAATTAGCCAATTTTTCGAGTCAAGTTGATTCAGATTATTCCAACGTTTGATTATTTATTTGTTTGTCGCACAAAAAAACTTTTTGAATTTCCGGTAGAAAGGGATTTCGCTAACGAAAAGGCTTTTAGCGCTGCCCAATATCCCTTCTTTTTCCACATATTTTTTCGAATACGCTTTTTTGATATAGAAGTACGTTTTTTTGGAACTGCCATTTTAAAATTACGAGATCACTCATTGTTATAGTTGGATGTGAAAGACATCTATTGTTCAAAACGAATTGTTCTTTACTATTCATTATCTATCTATTTATTCTCTAGATAATATTCTCTTCATAAAAAATAAATATAGATATGTGAAAATCGTATAAAATATTACTAAAAAAAAAAAAAAGAATATGATATATGATTATTATGTGATTTAAAAAAATTGTTTTTTCTATTCCCTACAATATCTGGAAGAAAGAAAAATTTGTACTGATTGGTATCTTTATTTCTCATTCTTTCTCACTTAAATCTATATCTGTAGAATCCGATATATCATAGAAACGAAATTGGTTGAAGTTTATAAAATCCAACCTCCATTTCTGTTTCTGTCTATTTTCTGCGTTCGATATTTCATTTACATGTAATAAAATACATCAAAAAGTTTAAGAAACCAACTTTTCCCTACTGAAAAAACTTTCATCTTTTTTTCTATTAATTGGTCAAGCCCGAGGAAGGGGTATTTCTAATTTCACTTTTCAAATTTGAATGGGACTGGTAATTAATCTGTTAAAAGATACGTGACATAATACTAGTTAATAATTTTGAATAAACTAACTACAATGGCGAGTTCTTATCTCATTAGGCCAAGTTGTTGATCTTAGTTGATCCTATGATTAATATCAGAATCAAAGACCTTTTTTTGGTATAATTCTTCATCCTTGCTCTATGGGAGAGAAATTTTTGTAATAATACTAAAAATTGTAAGTTTTTCTATCTTCATAAATATCTTAATTAAGAACTAAGTATTCACTTTTTACTAGTAATTTATTTGACCAATTCTCATTTTTTGATTTGAATATTTGAAGTATTTAGGAAAGACTCAAAATAAATAAGAATAGAAAATTCTAAAATTCTCTTTAAGTTAGTTTAAGTTAGTGCATATCTTTATTTTTTTTATTGACTCCTTTCGAAAAAGGCAAGATCTGGCGAATCGGAAACAATTAATTACTTTTTATTTTTTATGGAACATACATATCAATATGCGTGGATCATACCTTTGATTCCACTTCCAGTTCCTATGTTAATAGGAGTGGGGCTTCTTCTTTTTCCGACGGCAACAAAAAATCTCCGTCGTATATGGGCTTTTCCTAGTGTTCTATTGTTAAGTATAGTCATGATTTTTTCGATCGATCTGTCTATTCAGCAAATGAATAGCAGTTCTATCTATCAATATGTATGGTCTTGGATCATCAATAATGATTTTTCTTTAGAATTGGGCTACGTAATCGATCCACTTACTTCTATTATGTCAATATTAATTACTAGTGTTGGAATTATGGTTCTTATTTATAGTGATAATTATATGTCTCATGATCAAGGATATTTGAGATTTTTTGCTTATATGAGTTTTTTCAGTACTTCCATGTTGGGATTAGTTACTAGTTCAAATTTGATACAAATTTATATTTTTTGGGAATTGGTTGGAATGTGTTCCTATTTATTAATAGGATTTTGGTTCACACGACCGGTTGCGGCAAATGCTTGTCAAAAAGCGTTTGTAACTAATCGTGTAGGGGATTTTGGTTTATTATTAGGAATTTTAGGTTTTTATTGGATAACAGGTAGTTTTGAATTTCGGGATTTATTCGAAATAGTAAATAACTTGATTTTAAAAAATGAGGTCAATTTATCATTTATTACTGTGTGTGCCGTTCTAGTATTTGCCGGTGCAGTTGCTAAATCTGCACAATTCCCCCTTCATGTATGGTTACCTGATGCCATGGAAGGGCCTACTCCTATTTCGGCTCTTATACACGCTGCTACTATGGTAGCGGCAGGAGTTTTTATTGTAGCTCGGCTTCTTCCTCTTTTCACAGTCATACCTTACATACTGAATCTAATATCTTTGATAGGTATAATAACAGTATTATTAGGCGCTACTTTAGCTCTTGCTCAAAAAGACATTAAGAGAAGTTTAGCCTACTCTACAATGTCTCAGTTGGGTTATATGATGTTAGCTCTAGGTATGGGGTCTTATCGAACTGCTTTATTTCATTTGATTACCCATGCATATTCGAAAGCATTATTGTTTTTAGGATCCGGATCTGTTATTCATTCAATGGAAACTATTGTTGGATATTCTCCGGATAAAAGTCAGAATATGGTTCTTATGGGGGGTTTAACAAAACATGTACCAATCACAAAAATTTCTTTTTTATTAGGTACACTTTCTCTTTGTGGTATTCCACCTCTTGCTTGTTTTTGGTCCAAAGATGAAATTCTTAATGATAGTTGGTTGTATTCACCAATTTTTGCAATAATAGCTTGCTCTACAGCAGGATTAACCGCATTTTATATGTTTCGGATCTATTTACTTACTTTTGAGGGTCATTTAAACGTTCATTTTCAAAATTATAGCGGCAAAAAAAATACCCCGTTCTATTCAATATCTCTATGGGGTAAAGTAGGCTCGAAAACAATTAACAAAAATTTTCGCTTATTAACTTTATTAACAATGAATAATAATGAAAGTGCTTCGTTTTTTTCAAAGAAGACATATCGAATTGAGGAGAATATAAGAAAGATGACACGAACCTTTATTACTATTTCTCATTTTTGCAATAAGAACACTTATTCATATCCTTATGAGTCGGACAATACTATGTTATTTCCTCTGCTTGTATTAGCCCTATTCACTTTGTTCGTTGGATCCATAGGAATTCCTTTCAATCACGAAGGAGTGGATTTGGATATATTATCCAAATGGTTAAATCCGGCTATAAACCTTTTACATCAAAATTCGAATGATTTGATGGATTGGTATGAATTTGTGAAAGATGCAATTTTTTCAGTTAGTATAGCTTATTTTGGAATTTTTATAGCATCTTTTTTATATAA
>NW_026775572.1:18237500-18240000 GCF_030987335.1 Cornus florida | reverse complement strand
GAAAATTTTTCTATTATTTTTTCAAAACATTAGATTATGTATCGAGAGAGTAGTATGAGATAAAGAGTATTTCTGATTTTATCTTATCTATCGGGAGTCCAGTTCAGCGTCACAAACTTTTTTGTTTTCACACCGGAAGGCTCTTAACAATACTTATGTTATGAAAGAGTGCGAAAATCAAAAAAAGAAGAGTCTTTTTTCCTTATTTTATTTGATCAGATCAAAAAGAAACTTTGGGATTGCTGAATCACAGACAAATCACAGACAAATCAAAGACAAAATAATAATAATAAATATATAAAGCAACGGAACCATCATAGTATTTTTTAACTTCTCCGAAAAAAAGGGTGGTAATTTGATCATTTACCGATCTAGATCTGATAGATCCGATTTTTTTATCTTTTTTCGATGGAGGGTAAGGGTCAATTCTATATTGTAAAGCCGTATGCAATGCGCAAAAGATGCCCGTACGGTTGTTCAATTCTATCTTTTTTTTTTCTTGTTATTCTTTATCTTTCTTTCTTTTCTCTGCGAGATAGAAGAACCTTTTATTATGTTATATCATCAGGGTAATGATCCATCAACCTGCGAGTGCTTATTATGAGGCACAAACGGGAGAATTTATCCTGGAAGCGGAAGAACTGCTGAAACTGCGCGAAACCCTCACAAGGGTTTATGTACAAAGAACGGGCAAACCCTTATGGGTTGTATCTGAAGACATGGAGAGGGATGTTTTTATGTCAGCAACAGAAGCCCAAGCTTATGGAATCGTTGATCTTGTAGCGGTTGAATGAAAATAGCACGGATTTCACACAAATCCGCGATTTAAGATTTGATTTTCTTGCCGGGTTTAATATTCTATTCAAAAGAAGTAATTCATAATCATCCGGTTAGGATCGATCTAAACCAGCCCATTATGTATATGATTCAACATGCCAACCATTAAACAACTTATTAGAAATACAAGACAGCCAATCAGAAATGTCACAAAATCCCCCGCTCTTCGGGGATGCCCTCAGCGTCGAGGAACATGTACTAGGGTGTATGTGCGACTCGTTCAGATCATGGGCTGGGACAAAGGAAAGAAAACCAATTTTCCAGTAACAACGATCAGTACCGATGAATAGGATAGACTGTAAGAACTCCATTCGCTATCTAAAAATAAAAAATCTATCGTATCCCTCTATTGTGTATGAAATTTATGGTTTCCGTTGGTGCAAATCCAATCACCTCTATTTTAAATGAAAAGCAATTCCCCATTGGTAACAAATGGTTATTCATTAAGCGGGGAAAATCCTATTTAAAATTTAAAAAACAGAAAGATTAGGTTCCCACTCTTGCAAGAACGGACTCACAGGGTCAGCTACCCCGCTAACTTTTATAATTAAATACCGTTACTGTATAGGTAGATCTCATTGTGAAAGACCTAGTACTGGATAATTCATGGGTAGAGCCAAAGAGTGTGAACTGTACAAGTTACCAATAACATTGATTAAATCAAGTAAGGGGCTCCGGTGTATAGAGAAGGCCTCACCGTTTAAGAAGTAACCATAGAAACGATGGAACCCACTATTTCTTTATCCATTTATATTTACTACTTTATTTATTTACTATATTTTTGATACCTAGGAGAATACAATTGATTATTTCTAGGTGAAATGCCTAGAAAAAATCGTGGTCGGGAAGGTTATAGTAGCCAAAGCCATTGGAATTTTTATTTTATACATTGGAAAAATCCGTTTTGTTATTAATAGGCTAGGAAGGGGGAAAAGAATAACTGAAAGAAAGGAAATCAATTAGTTATTCGTCAAAGTTTCAATTATTCAATGACCAGAATTAAGCGAGGATATATAGCTCGGAGACGTAGAACAAAAATTCGTTTATTTGCATCAAGCTTTCGGGGGGCTCATTCAAGACTTACTCGAACTATTACTCAACAGAAAATAAAAGCTTTGGTTTCGGCTAATAGGGATAGAGATAGGCAAAAGAGAAATTTTCGTCGTTTGTGGATCACTCGGATAAACGCAGGAATTCGTGAGGGGGGGGTCTCTTATAGTTATAGTAGATTAATACACGATCTGTACAAGAGACAGTTGCTTCTTAATCGTAAAATACTTGCACAAGTCGCTATATTAAATAGGAATTGTCTTTATATGATTTCCAATGAGATCATAAAATAAGTAGATTGGGCGGAATTCACCGGAATAGTTTAAACAGAGTTCCCCGGAGAATGAACTCCGGGAGGTAGAGTAGAAATGAATATGATAAAATATGATAAAGTAGTCAAAATGAATGAACACGTTCAATAAAAAAAGATTTATTCTTTTTTCCCGATTCTTTTTTTTCTTACGACACGACAATCAAATCTGGATTCGCATATTTTTCGAACAAAACATCAATCCGCTTTTGAGGTTCGGATTGGAATTGAATTTGAACTCAATTGAAGAAAGAGTAAGCCTATTTATTTCTGGTTTTAAGACCGGTAGTTCTAGCGGTCGAC
>NW_026775572.1:18227500-18232500 GCF_030987335.1 Cornus florida | reverse complement strand
TTTATCCGTTTTTATTCCCCGCTTACTTATGTCTAGTATCTAGTCGAATTTGATTCTCGTCGAATAAAAAACGATTGGTGTATTTTATGACATTTAAATCTGGAAATAGTAACACAGTCGCACCGCCCCAATTTGGATTAAAAAAACAAAGAAAGGGGAAAGTAAAATAGTATTCTTTACAATCTACATACTCTATGACTAGGAACACAGTACAAGGAATTCCCGGCATCTAGTAGAAAAAGAATATAAACAAGCAAAAGTTTTTCTTTCATAATTAAATTTTTTGACCATACATAATCGCCAACGAGAATTTTTACGAACTTGATGTTGATAAATCCGCGAATCTAGAAATTCATTTCGGACAATTGAACCTTCTCGAACTGTTTCTTTTTAAGAACCAAAAATATTTGTGCCAAAATAACAGATGCCAAGAAGAACAAAAGACCTTGGACACGTAATGGATCTTGAAGTACTATTTCTGCATCTCCCTGACCAAATCCGCCCACATTCGGATTACTTGTTAATGGTTGATCAAATTTGATAGATTCGCCCTCTGAAACAAGAAGTTCGGGCCCTGGAGGGATACTATCAACTACTTGACGTCCATCCGACGCATCTGCTATGGTTATTTCATACCCCCCCTTTCCTTTTCGTACGATTTTGCTTACTATACCCGCTGCTGTAGCATTATAAATTGTATTGTTACTCTTGCTCCCGTCGGGATAAATCTGACCCCTTCCCCTGTTTCCGCCTACGTATATAGGATATTTTAAGAAGTGAACATCTTTCTTCGTAGCGGGGTCTGGGGAAAGAATAGGAAAGGTGATTTCACTATATTTCTGACCAGGAACGGGGCCTATCACAAGAATATTTTTTTTATTGGGGCGATAGCTCTGAAAAGATAGATTGCCTATCTTTTCTTTCATCTCGGGAGAAATACGATCGGGAGGCGCTAGTTCAAACCCCTCAGGTAAAATTAGAACAGCCCCCCCATTCAAAGCCCCCCTTTTACCATTAGCAAGAACTTGCTTCAGTTGCATATCATAAGGAATTCGAACAACTGCTTCAAATACAGTATCCGGAAGTACCGCTTGTGGAACTTCAATATCCACGGGCTTATTAGCTAAATGGCAATTGGCACATACAATACGCCCCGTCGCTTCTCGTGGATTTTCATAACCCTGCTGTGCAAAAATGGGATATGCGCTTGAAATGGATGCCCGAGTTATGATATATATCATGAGCGATACGGAAATGGATCGAGTAACCTGTTCCTTTATCCAAGAAAAAGTATTTCTAGTTTGCATGGTCCAATCATTGATCGCGAAAATTTCTACAATAAATTGGGGTAGGTCGCTATTATAGTTCCCTATCCACGATTCTGCTATTTACTGGAATAATTTTACTGAAATATAAGACGAATCCCCGGTATGGGTAGAAATGTAAAGAGTAAGTACGATTTAAAAATGTTTTACTTATGTACAAATACAAAGTAAGAAACATTATAATTGGATTAATATCAGCGGATCGGTTTTCAGTCATTCATTGAATGATAAATCACTACAAGTGACGGAGATACACGATTTAAATAACGGAAAATCCAATATTTAAAAATTGTGTCTAGAATGACTGGAAAAGTAGAAACAAGACCAGATATAATTTGATCGTTATGAACAAATCCAAAATCTTTGTAGACAGAGCCAATCATTAGTTCCCAACCATGGGGCGAATGGAATCCTATACATAAATCAGTTAATAAAAGAATAGAAAAAGCTTTTATTGTGTCGCTTAAGTTATATAGGAATTCCTGAGTCCAAGAGTTAAGAATAACAAGTTCTTCATTACCCAGAATAGAGTAACCACTTAGAATAATGAAACAGATTATATTTGTCGAGAAGTGCAAAATCGTATGGATACGATCCTCATTGTGTATCTTGATTAATTGGATCGTTTCTTTGTGGATTCCTATATGAAGCTTTTGTAGATGTATCTTCGAGTATCCCTTTATCATTTCCTCCAAGAGGAGGAGGTCTTCTAATTCTATGAATTTTTCTAGAATACTCTTTTCTTGAATATCATTCAAAAAAATTTCAGATTGCCTAGTATTCCACCAATTTGTAACCCAAGATTCCAGACTTTTATTAAATGAGAGAGAAATCCACCAGGGCAAAAATACTATAGATACAAAGAAGAGGAGTGAATGTTTTATTTTTTGCCATTTTTTCATCTGTGAATTGTTAATGAACCCATCTCATTCGTCGACTCTATGTGATCTAATATTTCTATCAAGCATGAGTTCTATTACAAGGTATCGAACCTATGAATCTATTCACTGTTTTTTATTTGTGATTCCGTGGTTAGTCCTTGAATCTAGAAAGAATACAGAAATAGAATCAGAATCCACTTCGAATTTAGAATGAAGAAATAATAAAAAAAAATATTGTTTCCAGATATCCCAATTGGTCAAATTCGAAGCAAGTGTCCCCTTTCGATGAATGCCCGAAAGAACCACTTTCAAGTAATGAATATTATTCAAATTTTGAGACGAAAGAATTCCTTTTCTATCATTCTATCAAAATATCAACTATTTCGAAAAAATTTCACTGACTACCCCACCCATAGTCCAGAAATAGAATAAAATGTCTGAAGAATCTTGTGATGATCAAAAATGAGTAGCAAAAGAAGACAGAAATTAGATAGTTATCATTATAAGCGATTCAATTGTTTGGTTATTAAGGAGCGCAAAAGAAGAAACGTCGATTGACAAAAAAGAAATAATTTACAAGATACGATCTATCTGGATCTAAAGTATTCATTCCAACAAATATTGGACTTAAAATAAAAAGATAAATTTTTTTATTTTGAAATATTTTGATATATGAGGTGGATCTATTATTTCAATTTGTTACTTGTTTTGTTACTGAATTGAGTTGAGTGGATTTCCATACGCATAAAAGACTGTTTTTGTGGACAAAAAAGTTTGTTTTATGGTTGTTCCGTATACGTTTGATTTGGCTCGAATGAGCGTTCTGAAGAAACTTCAGTTAAGTTATGTTATAGAGCGAATTCTTGAGTTTTTCCCTCCTGCCGAGAAAGCATTCATTCTTATTCTTCCGTTTTCATTTCTCAAAAGACTTCAATCGGTACACGCAGGAAATAAGCCAATTCAGCAGCTTTTTGTTCAATTTCTCGTGGAGTCAAATTCTCATCAGTACGAGTCAAGGGAATAGCCCCCTGACCTCTGATTTCCATATAAAGGACACGACGAGCATAAATACCCTCTTTAACTTCTATTCTGACGGACTGAATATCTTTTATAAGGAATCGGAGGAAGATGCGGCGATTTTTTCCAGGAAATCCCCAACGAAAAATACATACTATTCCTTCTTTTATATCAAATCGATCATAACCACTACCTACATTCCACGAAATTGTGGACCACAAATAGGAGCTAATAAAGAGACCCGCAATCCCATAAAAAGACATCACGAGCCCTTGTGGAAAAAAAATGATTTGCTGAGACGGAAATAAAGATATCAAATTTCTACCAAGATAACTGGAAATTCCAACCAATAAGAATCCTAATGAACCTAAAAAAAGGATAAAGGCCCAGCAGAAATTACCTGTTTTTCGAGACCCCGTTATAAGTTCTATCCATATACGTTCTGATCGCCAACTCATACTTGATCCGGTTGTATTTTATTGGAATTGAGAGAATAACCCAAATGAATTTGACTTTACTCTTTTTGTTTCCGAAATAACTCTCATCAACTAGCACTATTTTGATGTAAACCTTTAGGAGTAATTCATCAAATTGGTTAGATATAAAAAAATAACATCCCCTTCATATGATTCTACTCGAGATATTAACACACATATAGATAGATTGACTTTCCATTTCAGATATCCGCCGATCCCGATCTATTTGAAAATAGCTAGAATTCATTTACCCATATATCGTGTTTCTGCATGCATAAGAGCTATTTCATTTATGTTCGGCGGAAGCCGCATGTTATACCATATTCCACTCAATAAATATCAATGTTATGATACAAGTCTAAGTTTTGAAAAAAAAAAAATGGATGCAATTTAGTCCCATCGGGTCTAAACAATCTTGTTGTTTTGAACATGAAGAGATAAAGAAGCCATTGCAATTGCCGGAAATACTATGCCTACTACAGGTACCAAAATAGAGGAAAAGTCAAAAGTTGCCATAGAATGGGTACCTCGATTTACTATTAAAGATATCTTATAATAATTATAATTCTAATTAGTATATATCTAAGTGAGTATATATAATAAGCGCAAGGAATGTAGAACTAACTAAATGGACTTATTCATCTTTCTACTTTCTACATAAAATATATGTATGATAATCGATTTTATTAGTCTTCTTCTTTTCTTCTTGTCTTTAAATTTAATAAAAAAAGAGTTTCTTACAAATTACCGAAAGATTCGTTAGAATCCGACCTAACGGGGATTCTTAGTAAAAAATGGGGATTCTCGGGAGATATAGAAAGATACAAAAATCTATATTTTCTATATTTGAATTATATACAGACGTAAGAAAGGAAAATGAAATTCTTTTTTTTATCTTGTTGCTAGAGGCTTCCTGATTACTAGTCAGTAATATAGGTAAAAAAAAGAATTATCCACAATTTTTGATTTTTTCTACAATTAGATCTTATGTCATCAAAGAAAACTCTATTCTTCTGATTTTGACTTTGATTTCGATAAACTAACTACTTGTTTGCTACAAATAAAATAATTGAACTTAATGTGCTCTACTTGCTTGAATTTTGATTTAAAGGAAAGAAAGCGTGGAGCTGAAATAATTCACTCAGAACGCCCTTTAAAGGATTACGCGGTACGATTAAATCGAATAAGCCCTTCTGGAATAAATATTCGGCCGCTTGTGAACCTTCGGGTACTGTTTTATGCAATGTTTGTTCAATTACTCTTTTACCCGCAAATGCAATGTAGGCATTGGGTTCGGCAAT
>NW_026775572.1:18195000-18200000 GCF_030987335.1 Cornus florida | reverse complement strand
ATGGAAAATCGGAATAGGTGGTGATTCAAGAGACGACTTATCATTATTCATGATAATTATATTTTTTTACTGAACAAATGCTTAACTTTATAACTACTATACTATAACTCATTAGAATAATAACTTATTTTCTACAGTTGGTTACTTTTTTTATTACAAATATAAACAATATTGGCATTCCCCTTTCAAATATGAATACGACGACTGGGTTTTTATGGAAAAAAAGTAAAAGCCCCTTATCGGATTTGAACCGATGACTTACGCCTTACCATGGCGTTACTCTACCACTGAGTTAAAAGGGCCTATTTAATTCAATTATTAATTCAATTACTGAATGAGTCACTATGTGGATAAAATCAAAATAGATCTAAGTACATATATTATATACATAAGTACATGGAGTAGACCCATAGTAGCCAGCGGCTCATTCTTGAATGAGAAAATGGATTTCCCTAGCAAGTCTAGGGTAAAATGCAATGAATTGTTTCAAGATCAACCCCAATTGCTTTTCTTTTATTGAATTGATCCTTAGCAGAACGAAATTCACTTGATTGATACATGTACACCTATCAATTCGACATAGATTCAAGATATTTCATCGAATCATGTAATGAAGAGATTCTCCCTGTCCCTTGAACCAAATTCTTAGAGAAAAAAATGATTTTCGATAACTTCTTGATTCCTCTTCCCAGATTTATCGTTTATGAATTTCCTGGTGTAGTGTGAGATAGAGATAGGCATATCTCATTTTAACAATGACTGAACCAATGAACGAAAGTGGGAGAAATGGAACTTAACCCCTTTTTTCTTTTATGACGGACAAATCGCTCCCTGAACGAATCCTAATCCTATCCTTCGTATTATTTTTATTTAATATAAATAATATATTAATATCGATTTCTATAAATAGATTTCAATATAGAATGGCGATTAGAATGAATGATTCATGAACATGAATATGAATTGACGAATCAAAAATGCTATGAAATCATCAAAAACGGAAAAATCCCTCGGGTCTAATCATACCATTCCATTATATTGACAATTTCCAAAACTGTTCATACTATGATCAGAGTCTGATGGCGGTTGGGCAAGTATGCCCCTATCGTCTAGTGGTTCAGGACATCTCTCTTTCAAGGAGGCAGCGGGGATTCGACTTCCCCTGGGGGTAGGGTGTAGGGTACTACAAAAGAAAATTGATCGTGGATTATCAATAAGCCTCAAATTGATTCTTGCTGGGTCGATGCCCGAGCGGTTAATGGGGACGGACTGTAAATTCGTTGGCAATATGTCTACGCTGGTTCAAATCCAGCTCGGCCCAATAATTTGCCAATCTACCATGAACTGGTATAACTCCCCTGTCCTTCAGAAATATCTGATACGGAGGAATAAAAAAGAATCGCATTTTCTGCTATATCCCCTATTTTCCTGGGATTGTAGTTCAATTGGTCAGAGCACCGCCCTGTCAAGGCGGAAGCTGCGGGTTCGAGCCCCGTCAGTCCCGACGGATTCAATAAACAAATTCGCCCCTTAGTTCTTTTTTCTTTCCTTTTTCCTTTCGCATTTCTCATCAAACAAATAGGGAAATTTGCATTACTTTAACTAGTACCGATTGATGGGAGAAAGACATATGTCGATTAGTACAATTATTGGTAGCATTCTATTCAGGATTCCAAGAGATACTGGATCTGTTTTTTCGATTGCTCCCGATCCCCCTAATGGAATAGAGTACCATATCTTTCTCGGGAGCACATACGCAAATGGGATTCGTTTCTTGTACGATACAAAATGAATTTAACATAATTACCCTACCTAATAGAATACTTTTCCAGATTCCATTATCTTTTTTTCTGGCCCCAATTTTGTGTAACTTCAATTACTAATTTGAATTTGAAAAATCTATTTCATTCAAATTGCACACTGAGCTTTTGATATATGTGCCCCGTACTAATCTAAGAAGGGGGAAGATAAAGATAAAGATCAAACAAGGATCCCGCCACTCCTAGCAAAGGAAATGAATGGAAAAGTTTTCCTTCTTATTTTTCCGTTTTCTTTTCGGGGTCCTATCGAATAAAGAACAAATCAAATCCTAAAATATTGAATTTGATGGAATATTATATCTTTTATACCGGGACTCATCTTTATCACACTTCTTTGTCTTCCAAGAAAATTAGATCATTAAAATGGAGTTTAGAACTTAACTCCTTTCTTTTTCCATTTCACTTCTAGTGTTTGTTTGGGTTTGCGATTAATGGAAGTTGGAAGGCGGTCAGATGATACTTCATCAGATGATTGTACAAGGAAGACGTAGGGTAGGTTATAGAAAAGAAAAAAGAATGATCAAATAAATAAAAAAATTCTTGATTGGATCAGGAATCCAATTTTGGATTCGGTATGGATAAAAGATCTTCCTATGTTATACTATTCAATTCTCGACGATGAATTGATTTGATAGCTCAGATATTGTTATTCATGATATTGACCCGATTCAATATGATCGAGAGGTAATTCATCCATTGAATTTACAGGCGAAAGATTTTTCATCTCTATGGGATTAAATCCCGAGTTATTGCGAAGTAAAAAAACGATGAGATTATGGAAGTAAATATTCTCGCATTTATTGCTACTGCACTGTTCATTCTAGTTCCTACTGCTTTTCTACTTATCATTTATGTAAAAACAATCAGTCAAAATGATTAATTAATTTGAATAAAACTTGACTTCTGAGTTGATTGAAGAAAAAAATGAAAAGGATTCCAATTTCGCGTCTTAAATGAAATGAGCGGATTAGAATTAGCAGTATTCTATGAGATCCGATAGTATGGTAGAAATAAATATACGAATATTTATTTCTACCATATACTATCTATTAGTGTTATTGTAGTGTATAAAGTCGTACTCTATAATAAAGATAGGGGCTTAATATAGATCAATCTACAATACTCTTCATATATGTAGATTCCAATTCCATATATGGAATTGATATCTACATAGTACCCAATTCTATTTCTTTGGTACATCTATTTGTTCCGATCAATCTAAGATAATCGAAAGGCAACTCTTATTCTTATGGTTCTAATTCCTAGATTTTTGATTATTTCCAACATGAATCCCAATTTGTTTTTAGCATTACGAAGAAGTAATTGATTAAGCCATTGACAAGAGTTCTATGGAAACTTCTTCGGATTTCGAAAAGTAGTAGTAAACCTCGCCGATTTTTAACGCTTGAACCATGATATGAAATAAGTCGATAAAACAGAAATTAAATTTCTAAAATAATAAAACAAGGGGTAAGTGCGCACAATATGTGATTCGCCCAGAGCAAGATCTTAGTATGCATAATATCTTGTTAGACAATCATTATGCCGATTTTGTTTCTCATAGAAAGTGCGTGTACACTTAACAGAACGACTTCCTATTTGAAGAATAATTGAAGAGTAAGGGGGGAAACAAATAAAAAAAGAGGTCGGTTCTTCCTCATTGTTCATATATAATTCTGATAAGAACCCATTTATTGAATTATTGAAATAGAAAATTTAGGAAGAATTAGGTTGGAAGAAATTTCCTATCCTCCGTATCCCCCTTCCTTTCAAAATACAAAGATGGAAATCGTTGAAATATTTCTTTGATTGAAAGAGTATTATTCATATATTACATTATTCCACTAGAATCCGATGGAATTTCGAAATGAAGATATTTTTATTTAAAATAGTGAAAAACGCTTTGCAGAACGATCTATAAAAATTGATACAGTTTGATTCCGCAACTCAATTAGTAGTACTTCTAGAGTCCACTTCTTCCCCATACTACGAGTGAAAGGGAAAATGTAAAGACTACCATTAAAGCAGCCCAAGCGAGACTTACTATATCCATGTGAATTATGTCCCCTATCTCTATGAATATGAAGGAATTATTCCATTATTGCTCACTAATAATAGTGGAATCAATGGCGCAGAGTCAAAAAAAGATTCTGACCCAACACTATTGATGAACCAATCCAATAAATCTACTTCTAATAAATTTCTATATAATTTCTAATTGGGAAAGATTAAACACAAGCAAAATACGCAGTGACATCCCAAGGGAATGTTACTAATGGAACATGTAGGAATAATAGGAACTGTTCTTTTCAATCTAATATTGATCGAATGCCTGAACACTCAGAGACTCCCGTGAGTACGTATATTCTATAAAGCATCTTCCGCCCCTTCCACAACTACTAATTTCAGTAGATTCCCTATTCGACTATCCAATCTAATTCAAGACTCAGTCAGTAGACACTACATTAGTCGTAGAAGGGAATCGAGAAGTTTTGATAGCCCCTTCGCTACTAGAATCTTTTCGTGACTCCTAGATGCAAGGATTTACAATCTTTTAGAAAATACTTGCTTAGAATTAAGCAAGTATTGACAGTCTTTTTCCTCTGCTTCTGCTGGGGAATAATTCAGCGAGTTATATCAGCAGAACAGAATAAGGGATTTCGAGTCTTTTGTTGATCAGGCGACACCCGGATTTGAACTGGGGAAAAAGGATTTGCAGTCCCCCGCCTTACCACTCGGCCATGCCGCCAAAACGATACAAAATAGATGAAAATTTCCCCCTTTTGGGTTGGATTACTGAACGTCTTTTTTTTATTGTACTTGCGTCTTGAAGTCCTTTTTTGAATTCCCTTACTAAAAAAATCCTTCTTTTTTTTTGATTGGATTTGATTCACCCCTTCGATTAATTGTATAGTATCTCAAAACACACAATGCCTAAAAACCCCCTTCTATTGAAAAAGAAAATGTGGATTTTCAGTCCCAAAAACCAAAATTCATGACAAATTTGAACCATTAACTATTGACTGCTGACTTCAAATTCATAAACGATTCTTGGATTTAAATCTAAAATTATGTTTTCGAAAATCCAAATTGATACATAACTAATCAGTATTGATTTTTTTCAATAAAAAAAAATCCTTCTCCATTTCAATTATAACAACAATTATGAGTATATGTAAA